>NC_057797.1:328020152-328021248 GCF_018294505.1 Triticum aestivum
TTTTTCTTTTTATTTAATTTTCTTTTCTAGTTCATTCTTTTAATTGTTGTTTTATAAAATATAAATACAACTCCTAAATTAATGTTATAATTTAATCTACTGCTCCAATAAGTATGACACCTAATTAAAATAGTTTGCATTATTATTATTTTTAAAAGGGCATTTAATTAATCGTCATAGCTGCGTTTTAATTACTTTAGAGTCTTTAAACGTTTTATAAAAGTGTGGTTTCTCCACAATAATTACCTATGCATTATTTGGCAACACCCCAACATCTTAGTTTTAATATTTGAAAATCTTTACCATTTGACTTTATTTTAAGTTTTAATTTCGAATCGATTTTGAACTAACACGAAATTAACAACAGTAACCGTGGTGACGTGGCATCATTATCTTGGGATTACTGTAGCCTAATTATCCGGGCGTCACAAAGGAGTACGTCGGTGGAGCACCGAGGGGCCCACGAGGCAGGGGCGCGCCCTAGGGGGGGGGCGCCCCCCACCCTCGTGACCGCCTCTTTGGACTTCGTTTGATATTCTGTTTCTCTGAAACACTGAAATAGGCAAAAAACAACAATTCTGGGCTGGGCCTCCAGTTAATAGGTTAGTCCCAAAAATAATATAAAAGTGGAAAATAAAGCCCAATATAGTCCAAAACAGTAGATAATATAGCATGGAGCAATCAAAAATTATAGATATGTTGGAGACATATCAGAGCCCAAGTCACATTCTCCATGGGGTATGTGGTGGTGTAGTTCTCCCACCAAGCAGCTGCCGGTCCATCCAGCTGGTGGGCAGCAAACTTCACCTTCTCCACATCATTGCATCCTGCCGTGGTCAACTCCCTTCCCGTCTTGCGGAGCCAGTCATCTGTGACGATCGGCTCTGTGCTGCTGGAGAACACGGGTGGGTTCAGCCTCAGAAAACGGGTAAGACTGTCAACCGGGGGTGGCGGCGGCGTGTTGTTGTTGTTGTTGTTGCTGTTGCTGTTGCTGTTGCTGTTGCTGTTGCTGTTGCTGTTGCTGTTGCTGTTGCTGCTGCTGCTGCTGCTGCTGCTGCTGTTGCTGTTGCTGTTGCTGTTGCTGTTGGTGTTGCTG
>NC_057797.1:328021616-328021890 GCF_018294505.1 Triticum aestivum
TTGTTGTTGTTGTTGTTGTTGTTGTTGTTGTTGTTGTTGTTGTTGTTGTTGTTGTTGTTGTTGTTGTTGTTGTTGTTGTTGTTGTTGTTGTTGTTGTTGTTGTTGTTGTTGTTGTTGTTGTTGTTGTTGTTGTTGTTGTTGTTGTTGTTGTTGTTGTTGTTGGTGTTGTTGTTGTTGTTGTTGTTGGTGTTGTTGTTGTTGTTGTTGTTGTTGTTGTTGTTGTTGTTGTTGTTGTTGTTGTTGTTGTTGTTGTTGTTGTTGTTGTTGTTGTTGT
>NC_057797.1:328026812-328043122 GCF_018294505.1 Triticum aestivum
GTTGCTGTTGCTGTTGCTGTTGCTGTTGCTGTTGCTGTTGTTGTTGCTGTTGTTGTTGCTGTTGTTGTTGCTGTTGTTGTTGTTGTTGTTGTTGTTGTTGTTGTTGTTGTAGATGTGCGATAGGTGCAGCCGGCGGTGGTGGTGGAAGACGCACTAGCAATTCATTAAACTTGTTATCGAGCTTTGTTTTGAACGTCTTCTCAATGCCATCTTTCTTCTCCATGGCCTCTTCAAATCTGTTTAGCACATCTTCTACCGGTCCACTCATCATTTGCTGAAACTTCTCATGTAACTCTTTGTTCGTCATGTTCTCCCAGTTAGTCTCATCGGCTTATGATCCTACCATGGTTAGCAATAATATAAACACACAAGAATATGCTCCTACAGACTACTAGGAAGTGGTGGTGTGGTGGACAGTCACAAATCCGTCAAGCGCATATCAATTTCTTACCAGTTCTTACCAAGCAGCAGGTGGTGATCGGCAACCGTTGTAGTCAAAACTCTCAAAGCTTGGATAGAGCGATTACCAGGGATAGTCAAATGTACGACGTAGATGTATGTGAAGCTGGGAAGGCTTATAAGATGGTAGCAAAAAGATTAGCAATAATCAATTCCGAGATGCAAAGTTGAATAAACACTCAACGATGATACTGTGATGGTCCTAGGCTAGACCGTGCTAGAGACGCGAGCCTAGAACACTAACAAAATCACATCGCTGCACGTAAACAAGGGAAAAGCACACTCTGGAACTTTTTTTAGCTCTGTTTTTTTGGCGCTCCTCTTTCTTTTGCGCTCCTCTTTTTTTGAGAAAATTCATTATAATGGCGAGTGTCTCAAAACTCTTCCCTCGTCAAACTAACAGGATGGGCACAATTTTTTTTGACTTTTTTTTAGAAATCAGGGCAGCGACGATGAAAAAGTGCGACACAAAATCACTATGATGGCACGTGGCTCAAAAGACTGAGGAAAGCCTAAAATAGGATAGGGAAAAAATTTGTCTGTGAAAATTTTGGCCTAAAAATTGCCCGGGGGTCTCCAGACTTTTTTTTCTGAAACCTACTCAGGCAACGAAACACGAATCGGAAATTAGACGGATCTCGAAAACAAACCTAATATGAAAGGAACTCGAATTGGTGGTGGATATATGGTGGTAGGATATGGCATCGGTGGTGGTATATGGATACAGATTGGTGGTGGTATATGGATATGGATTGGTGCTGGTATAAGGATACAGATTGGTGATGGTATATGGAGACGGATCGGTGGCGGATAAGCGGTGGTGGTAGATGGCAGGGGCGATGATGATGGTGCGGCAGCGACGTGACAACTTATGACCAGAACTCGAAACTCTAAAAGACTAGACTCTAAGATCAGCAACTAGACACGACGATGCAACCGCAAATTCAACAAAGCAAAATACTGAAAAGACTATGCAAAGGCTCAGACTGGTTCGGATATGATGAACTAACCCTAATTTTTTGGCTTTTTCGTGCACTGTAGGTATGAAGAACAGACTCGATCTAAACTATGAAAAACTTTAAAATCTCACCGAGCAACCTGGAAATCTGATACCACTTGATAGAGGCAAAGGTGTCCCATCTTACAATGAGATGGTGGCTATCGTTTTGGAGGAAGTTGACTTTGACGATCCGACTATGAATGTGCGAGGACATCCCGCCTTAGCAATCGCTAAACCAACTCTGAGAGGTTATTGACCACGCCGGAGCACGATCAACCTGACCACGAAGGTCTGTTTCCTACAGGCAAATGAAGAACAAGCAAGAAACTAAGATTGCAATCTGGATATTGCGAATATAAGAGGAAAGCTTTATTGATCAAAGGTGGGTTCTGTTACGCCTTTGTTTGGTCGTTGAACACAAATGAAGTACGTGAAGTTGTAGCTATGGCGAACTTTAATATAAACAAAACCCAAAGTCTAAACGACGCCCTAAGGGCTGTATATATGGAGGAAGAGGGGGGAATTTCATGGCCCTTGGAGGAGGGGTCCGAAACCAACCCTAACTCGTGTTTCCCCACACATACGGACTCTAAAAACAGCCTATACTTAAGTATTTCGAAAATACATGGGCCTAGCCCAATAATAAGGTGACACAGCACCTAGAATAGCCTCTGGACGAAATTTATGAAGTGGCTTCTTGTATATTTCGTCCAAGGCATCATGCACTCCTGATGGTGGCTTCAAAGTCCTGAAATCATCACTTGTAACTCTGTTCTTGATCCCCTTGCACATGCCATCAGCTACATGCTTGAACTTGCTCCAAGGTTCATCTTTCTTGTCCAGGCTAGGCCCTTCATTTGTAAGCAATACAAATGTATCCAATTTAGGCAGCATCATATTCTCATGAACATTAGAATCGTGACCAAGAAACAAAAGTACCTGATAATTCAATTGGCGTGCGCGAGCTCTAGTAATTGGTCCAGTATGTATAGCAGCAGGGGTTATGGGTGTAACAATGGTATTGATGTCCTCATCACCAGCCGACGGAAGCTAGAGCAGCCACATGACCGGCAAGTACCGGACATTCGACACACCTCAGGCCCCGGACGACCGAGCTCCACCAGACGACCGGCGCCACGGCAACAGAACGATATACGGAAGTCCGAAGACCACCGGACGTCCGGACCGTCCCGAGCCTCCGGACGTCCGACACCCACTGGGCGTCCGACGTCTGTTTGCGCATAGTGTAAAGGGCCCGAGGCCCATGTACCCCTTCGCCCCTCACTTACCCCTTTGTGGCCCTAGACTATATATACTCCTCCACCTCCTCCATTTGAGGGTTAGCATTGTGTTAGCTCATTTGTGAGATAGAGCTTCGCTCATCCATCTGGATCTACTCCACGAGAGAGATCGCGGCCCCTCTTCGGAGAAGATCCACCTGGATTCAAGACCTCCTCGCAGAGAAGACCACCATTTGTATCGTCCCTTGTTGACTTTGGATCTTGTATCCCCTCTCGTGTTTCGAGGATCTAGCACATGTGTGACTTAATCTTGTTGGTTTGAGTGTTTCTCTTTGTGCCCCTTTGTGTTTTCCCCTCGTGTTCTTCGTGTTCATCGCGGGATCTGCTCCTTTCGTGAAAGATCGGACCCTAGGGTTTCCACCCTACATCATATGGGTTCCACCTCTTAGACTTCACGACGAATGCAATGGCGTGCATGGTGATTTTTGCTCATTTATGCGACAATATGCTTTGTTTTGGATGTTGTCAATATTCTCCATGTGATGTTTCCATTAATTCTCATGAGGAGACCCCCATAGTTTCCTCATACAAATTAGGAGTTTTTGATGCATTCCATACTTTGCATGATTCTCATAATTGCTTGCACCATATGCATTCCACGCATAACAATGCTCTAGATATTTCCCATGATGCCTTACATAATTTGAGTCTCCATTATGCTATACATAACAACAAACCTATCATGATGGATGACATGTTTCTATATCACGCGTCTCATTATTCGAGCATTGGATATTTTGTGCTAACCAACACAAGCACATGCGCATCATGATGGATGATGTGTACATATACCACGCACACACAATTTTCCCTTTGTCTTTGTTTTGTGTAGATACTCACGTATACTCATCACCCTCTCAATCCCAAGAGTTGACGAAACAATCTCTTGAGAGCAACGACGATTTGGGATCCCATGGATTGTCATTCCCACTGTTCTCTTTGCGCAACACCTACACGCATCTCTTTTACTTGGATCTCACACGACTATGGGCTATATATCACTTGTTACTTTATGTCCATTGTATCTTGTTCACTTTGCATGTTATGCATCTTTACATGATTTTGCCATGCAATTGTGACCATTGCTTGCACTTACCCATGATTCATCATTATACTCCTATGTGTATTTGCATGCTTGGTGGAGATCCTTGTTGCTATTGCCATGTGTACCATGAACCTATTTTGCTCATATCTTGCTTCCATACTTGTGATATGTCATGTGCATTATGTATGCCCACCAATTGCACACATGACATGCTTGCCATGATTACTCCTAGTACGTTGCATCTTCGCACTACCAGCTTGCTTGACTTGATCACTATGATTGCTTGCTTTGTCGCTTCACCCATGTTCAACTCTTACTCGCTTTCTTGGGTTGATGACATATATGCTCTCGCCTCTCACTTGATTTGTCTTGATCATTGTCTCTTGTTTCCATTAGTGGCATCTCTCATATCCCCTATGCTTATTGATCGTGGGGACTTGGACATATTACTTGTGATGCATGCTTGTTTCATAGAGCCTATTGTCTTTGGTTGTTCTTGCATCATATGCCTCCATACTATGAAATGCTCCCTTGTCCTTTCTTACGATGAGCATGATGCAATACACTAGTTGGGTATCTTACCACACGAATGATAGGTTTTGCACTTCCACTAACCTCATTTGTTTTTCCGAGTGTTTGTCATGTTCTTTCATTTTGAAGGATTCACAAGGTGGTACCACAACGAGACAAGTTGGTCATATGAAGGCGTACATGATGCGCGACACCAAAATTTTCAACATTCTCATAAAGGTGAACTCCTTCCCTTTGAGCCAACCTCAAATACGCATATTGTATGGGGCACTCTTTCATTGTTGTCTCTTTCTTGTTGTCTACATGATACATCTCGTGAACGGAGGGGCAACATTGGAGATTGGCTCTATGGACCTTCAAATTGAGGAGCGCTCAAACTTATTTGATGCACCTTCGAACCTCCACTCATGCCACGACATCGAGCATTGGTACACCAACACCTCCATATTTGTTGATTGTGCTCACACATGTCATGCTCGATGGAGATATCATACACATGACAAATTTGCACCGTATGCATGGATTGACACACATTATGATTGCCTTGTTGCATCTTGTATTCCCATGTCATCCATGATTTATGAGCTTGTGCAGTTCCTTAGAAAATTTGTTGTGATCTTCCTCGATTGCATATTCATACATCATGATCATATTGCCCACCATCAATTGCATGACAACATAATCAATTTGCACACCAATTACCATGTTCATGCTATTGATAAACCGTCTCACTATGACATCATTTTGCACTGTGGATGCACTGATCATATTCACAATACGTTTGTGTGCACAATGAATGCTTTTGCTCCCAAGAATGCTTTACATATCATTTTACATCTTTTGGATAAGCATCATGTGTCTTGCCACGCACAATTTTGCCGAACAGACTCATACTTACTTGAAGGACACTTTGTGTGCGCTAACCATTGTATTTCCGAGTGTCGCTTGTGCTTGCTCTTTTTGCATGTCTATCACTCCGGAGACACATTGGAGTACTTGGATTGCGCAATGCTTTCAACTCCGTTCAACTACAAGTCCGTCCATGACAACCATTTCCATGGTGATGAGGATCACGATCCAAGGTCGAATCTTTCCCAAGGGGGGGGGGAGATGATGCGGAGCATCCCATGTTCATCCCCATGTACACTCCGACTACTCTCCAAGCCCCAAGAGGACATATGACGAGACCTCAAACATACGCCATTGGACACAAGGTGAATTTGCTCCTCTCCAAACTTTCACTTTCTACATGTGAAACATGGGTACTACCTCCAACGTGTGTGCTATGCATGATCCGGTACTTAGAGAAAATACACGGAGACACCACATCCAACAGATGAGCTAGCGAGGACACCAAGTACAAGGACCAAGAGAAGAAGTTGCCCGAAGTCTTCTGCCACCGGACGACCGGACAACGCCGGACATCCAATGCCTGGACACTCAGCCAGCCAGAAGGGCCAGTTGATGGAAGCTACACCGGCCGGACGACCGGCAAGTACCAGACGTTCGACACACCCCAGGCCTTCGACGACCGAGCGCCACCGGACGATCGGCGCCACGGTGACAGAGCGATATTAACGGAAGTCCGAAGACCACCGGACGTCCGGACCGTCCCGAGCCTCCGAATGTCCGACACCCACCGGACATCCGACGCCTGTCTGCGCATAGTGTAATGGGCCCGAGGCCCATGTACCCCTTCGCACCTCACTTACCCCTTCGTGGCCCTAGACTATATATACTCCTCCACCTCCTCCATTTGAGGGTTAGCGTTGTGTTAGCTCATTTGTGAGATAGATCTTCACCCATCCATCCGGATCTACTCCACGAGAGAGACCGCGACCCCTCTTCGGAGAAGATCCACTTGGATTCAAGACCTCCTCGCGGAGAAGACCATCAAGACCTCCTCATGGAGCCCCCTGTGGCGCGGACGAGCTCGGCGACACGGTCAAGCCACTCATTGTAGAGGTCATCGACTGGGCGGTAGCGCAGGTGCTCGTTTGTGGCGATGAGTGCGGCCCGGCCTCCATGGGAGCGTGATGTGCATGAGACGAAGAGCCGGCTGGGGCCAGCGATGGAGTGGCAGTGCGGCCGTCTTGCCGCACCGAAGGATGCAGCAAAGACGCTTGCTGCTCATTCCCCACCGGGCCGGTGGCAGCGTTGGTGGCGGGAGACGGAGAACGACGTGGTGGCCCGCCGATGGGAGCCGTCTGAGTGACGCGGGTGGTGAGGGTAGCCCGACGCTCAGCTCGAGCACGGCGAGCGTCCACCATGGAGACGATGGAGCGACAAATTGATGGAAGGAAAGCTACGCCGCACCCCTACCTAGCGCGCCAAATGTCGGATGTGGAGTTCCAGCAAACCCTTAAGGCTCGAACACTAGGGTGCGCGCGAAGTCTTTTCCGCCCACCGATCTACGCCCTAACTCGCTAAGATCTCGCGGATGAACTCGACGAACTTGCAACACGGAAAGACACAAGATTTATACTGGTTCGGGCCACCGTAGTGGTGTAATACCCTACTCTAGTGTGGTGGTGATGGATTTCCTCTTGGGCTGATGATGAACAATACAATGGGAAGAACATCCTCCTGAGGTTGAGGTGTTCTTGTGCTTGGTTAACTTGCATGGGTGAGAGTGATCTAAGATCCCCCCTTGCCTATGGTGGTGGCTAGTCCTACTTCTAGAAGCCCTGGTCCTCTTCCCAAATCTTGAGCGGGAAGGGAGCCAACAATGGCGGGCAAATTTGAAGGGGGGCAGCTAGTACAAGCTATCCAGACAAAAGTGGTCTTCGCCTGCCAAAGGCTCTGGTGGTGAAGCCGTCTTGGGCTCCACGATGACCTCCGTCTTGTCGTCCTTCTCGTCTTGGTCTTGTTGCACCAAAATGGCAACCTTTGCCTGATGCCTTGGTACTCCTCGCATGCGCTGGTTTCCTTAGCACCAAAGAGGAAACAAGGACGTTGTGCATGCTGGCGCCCGCCTGGTGTCGATCGTCATGGCTCACATCACGAGAGCCTCGTGAGGTTCACCTCGCCTTGATATCTCCGCTCCTTGTGAGCCTGCCTGACTAGGCTGCTCCAGAGGAGGTCTTGTGTCGTCCGCCTCGTGAGGCTTGGCCCCTCACGAGGGTCTTGGATGCCTTGTTGATGAAGGTGGGCTGTATGACTTGCTAGCTTAGCCACGGCGCGGGCCGCAGGCATGCAAGTCTGGGGACCCCCGTTCCCAGAACATCGACAGTAGCCTCCGGGCCCAAGGTGCACTCGGGCTTGGCTTCGCGGCGAAGCCAAGGGTCAAGTACGAAGCACCGCGGGCCCCAAAAGCATGCGGCCTCGGTTGACGCGTGGCGGTTTAATTGGACGCGGGCGTCTCCACTTCCCCATCCTGCCTTGGTTACTGCACGACTTGACGAGTCCCTATGACATGCAAGGAAAACCATCATTGCCTGCAATCGTGGGAGGTGCCGGTTGGCCTTCTCTGGCTATAAATGGGGAGGTGGGCGAAGCCCCCGTTGCCTATCTCTTCCTTGCTCGCTTGCTTCTTCCTCCTCGCTCCACTGCTAGGTTCTTTTCCCTCGCTTTGTTGCTAGCACCAATGGCGCCTATTAGAAGGTTCTCCGTCGAAGAAAAGGGGAAGGCCCCCCAAGATGTCCTGGAGCAACTTACACCGAAGAAGAAGTCGATCCATCGCCGTGAAGAAGCGGCGATGCAGGTGGTGGAAAGGCCTAGGTGCGAGCGGCGTCCCTCAGGGTATCCGCTACCCCTGTATGCCCAAGGTGAGGACTCAGGAAGGCGGAGTGACGAGCAACGCCGCCAGCGCCGCGCCCGGGGTCTCTATGCCGCTGCGACGCGCGTCGTCGCCCCCGGAATCCACGCCGTGGACTCCTCACGCGAGCTGGTGCTGTGGGCGCCGATGCCCCCAAGCTCTTGGATCCGCTTCACGTGGTTCTTCTCCGACGTGATGCTGCCGAAGGGGGCCTCTCGAGCTCTGGTTGCAGCACGCCGACTGCGGCGCTCTGGCGACGGGAGCGGAGATCAAAGCGGTCCCCACCGGCAAGATCTTCATGAATCGCGGCTGGGGCGAGATCGCGCGGGTCTGCCCCGCGAGGGGCGCCCTCGCGATCCATCTTTAATACGATGGCATCTCCACGCACTTCTTCAAGGTCTTCGATGCCGAGGGCCGCCACCTGGAGTGCTGCTCCGGAGAGGAGCGCGAGGCTGATGCGCGCTCCGCTCGCGACCACTCCAGCAGCAGCCCTTGGGAGTCCAGCAACTCTCTTGAGCTCTACGAGACTCTGGAGACGAGTGACGACAGCTATGTGCCCCCGATCTCTCACCGCGCTCGGAGCAGTGCTGCCGTGTCCGGCCGTCGCCGCCGTTGATTTGGATGGGGTTGGCACCGGCCTCCCGTGGCCCATTGTTGATGATGGTGTCTGCCATGGGGGGGGTGTAAGTAGGGTCCTCCTGAGTTTTAGCTTTTGTTTCCTGCGAAGAATCATGAAGCGTCCCGTGGGGGCATGTAAGGGTCAGTAATGTATTTTGTGCGTATCTTCCCTATTATGAAGATTTGATGAACGCGCGTCCCGTTATGGCTCGGTCCCCCCTTTCTTTCCTTGCGATAGCTTGTTGCTCTACACCGACAGGTACCAGTCCCTAGCAGGCTACAGCCGTCACTGGTATGCCAGGTCGCGTACCATGGTCAAGGCCAGGAGGTGTGCGGCCCGAGGTCCAGTAAGAGCCCATGAGGCGCGATGCTCAAGAGGTCCTCCTTAGCGCTCAAGCGGCCATGGTAAGGGAAGAAAGGGAGTTGACGTGGCCGCAACGGGATTGCGGCAAGGCATGAGTATCCATAAGGCCCATACATTTAGCCTATCCAAGGGCGAGACTTATCTTGTGAACTTCGTGCTGATTCCTGCCGTTGTGTTGGGGCTGCGTGCCAGCTTGTGCAGCATAGCCAGGCCGACCCATACAAGTTTCCCTCCTCCCATGCTTTCCATAGTGTTCTGCATCCTCAGGTCCCGGCCCTCGAGCGAGCTTAGCCGCCGCTGGTATGCCAGGTCGCGATGTCGTGGTCAAGGCCAGGGGGTGAGGGCTGGAGAGCCAATAAGAGCTCATGAGTCGTGATGCTCGGGAGCCCCCTTTTAACGTGCAAGCAAATTGCACGAGAGAAAAAGAGACTCGTGGTGCCGCCTGCTATCCTGCCCGCAGGGTCCCTGTGAACAGGCACACGAAGAACATGGTTTGCCGTTACAGCCGTCAGCCTGCCGCTGGTTGGTCCGGATGAAGTGAAGGCACTGAGGGCCTGGTGAGGTGACGTGCGCGGGGCATGCCCTGAGCCAGAGCTCGACCGCTCAGATTTGTCGACATGGCAGGGACGGACACATGCACCATCGTCGTGCCTGTGAGGAGGCGCCGTGGGAGGCGATGATCATGCAGGTGATAATCGTAGGTAGGTTAAGCAGGGAAGGCAAATTAGCTTGGGTAAATGCAAGAAGATACATGCCACTGGGTCAGGCCTGAGCTGCTTGGGGATGATGCAGCCGGAGGGGCGCCCCCAGCAAGGTAAGCTAAAGACATAAGCAAATGGGATACATGCCATAGGGACGGACCCACATGGCCTGGGATAATGCAGCCCAAGGGGCGCTCCCAGCTTAACGAGCTTGGAAGATGTCACCTGGTTCTGTAGACGAAGCAGAGTTGGTGCAGCCGAAGGTGTGCATCGGAGAAAGGACTCCTCATGAGCTACCGGAGCCCTGAGCCTCAGGAGGCTCTGGGGGCTCAGGAGGCTTCCCGAAGACCGTCTCCATTCCCCACAGGACGACACGGTGCCTGGCCTCTTGAGCCACCAAGTCACGCCGCGCGGCGCGCTGATAGGCCGACGCCACGCTCGGCAAGCCAAAGGGCATACGAACGTAGCTGTGTGGCGGGCCCTCGCAACGGATCACATGCGAAGGCCAGAAGCGCTCCTGAGACGCGGCCCTGTTGAGTCCTGGGACGTCGATGCAGACACGCAGCTCAGCACCCTCACATGGGTGGTGAGCTGTGCCCTGTGAGCGGCTGTCGCCGCGCATGGCTCTTGCGTCTTGCAGTTCCTGTGTGGTCTTGGCGATGAACTCCTGAGCGGTGGGCACCCCTTGCCCTGCATTCTCCCGAGGAAAACATGCCGCGTGGCACGCCTCCAAGTGGCGTCCAAGCACCTCCCTCGTGATGTTGGCAAGGCCTGAGGCCCTCTAGAAGAGAGCCCCCGAGCCCTGCCCGAGGAGGGTGCTGGGCGCGGCTTCCTATGCGATGGAGGCAGGTGCCCCTTGGACGGACGCTGATCCTGACGAGGCTCCCGCCGCGACGCCATCCTCCTGAGGTCCTGCACAGCGCAGCTGCTTCTTCTTGGAGATGGCCTCCGGAGGGCCCTCACTTCTGCTGTTGGGGTCGTCGATTGTTACAGCTTGGAAGGCACGCTCGAGGGAGCACACCACATCCCTTTCTTCACACGGGACCGTGATGACCCCGTCACTTCCAGGCATCTAGAGGATGTTGTAGCCGTGGTGGGTGACCGCCATGAACTTTGCTAGGGCCGGATACCCAAGGATGCCATTGTACGGCAGGCGGCTGTGCGCGACGTCGAAGTCGATGAGCTTGGTGCGATAGTTCTCACGTGTGCCGAAGGTGACAGGCAGGCGAACCTGCCATATCGGTGCGGTGGAGCCGTTGGTCACTCCTGAGAAAGGTTTGGTAGGCTGGAGCTACTCATATGGCACTTGGAGGTTGTCGAAGGTGTCGATGGACAGGACGTTGAGCCCCGCACAGCCGTCGATGAGTGTCTTGGTAACCTGCACATTGCTGATGACTGGGGAACACAATATCGGGAGGACGCCGGCGGTAGCCGCGCACTTGAGCTGATCTGCCGAGTCGAAAATGATGGCGCACTGGGACCACTTGAGCGGGCGCACGACCTCAAGCTTGGGGAGCGTCGCATTCACCTTGCGAGCGAACTATTTGAAGATGCTCTGAGAGGCTGGGGCCTGGGCGCCGCCCAAGATGCAGGCGATTGCACGCGGCTCCTGGAAGCCCCCAGCCCCCTTGTCTTGATGATGGTCGTCGTTCCTTCTTGGCGGCAGTGGAGGAAGACTGGCATTGCCTTGGGGGCAATCCTCACAAGGCTGGTCCCTCCAGGGCCCCTCGCGAGGATGGTCCTGCCAGTGGTTCTCACGAGGCCTGTCGCGCCATTCCTGGTGCGGGCCTCGGTCGTCCCAGCATCCGCCTCCTCATCCTCCTCCACGGCCGTAGCCTTGGTCGCGGCGCTCGGGGTGTCGATCATAGCGTCCCTTGCGTAGGGCTCGGAGCTCTTGGCAGTCGCTGGTGTTGTGGGTGTTCAGGTTGTGGAAGGCGCGGAACAGTTGGCTGTTCTTGGATGACCCGGGCTGATCTCTGCCCGTTTGGTGTCGGGCTCTGCAGCTAGCACTACCGCTTCCATGCGCTTCACGTCCTTGGCCTTGGCTTTCTTCTCCTCTGTGCCTGCGGCTGGCAGCTCAAGGTGGGAAAGGTGCCCCCCCTCAGCTCTCGCGCACTTGGTCGCCAGGTTGAACAGCTCCTAAGACATGCAGAGCTCCTCATGGATGGCGAGCTCTTCCTTCATCTTGATGTCACGGACGCTGTCGGAGAATGCGGGGATGATGGCCTCATCCGTGACCTTGGGGATCTTGAGGCGGGTGCTATTGAAGCGCTGGATGTACTTCTGGAGGGTCTCCCCTGGTTGTTGCTTGCTGCGGCACAGGTCCGTCGCGGCCGGTGGGCTGTCGCGAGTGCCCTGGAAGTTGGCGATGAAGCGGTCGCGCATCTCGTCCCAGGAGGAGATCAAGCCGTGCTGCAAGTTCAGGAGCCAGGTGCGGGACCCATCCTTGAGAGCCATGGGAAACCAGTTCGCCATGACTTTCTCGTCGCCGTTCGCTGCTTCGATGCTCAGCTTGTAGAGCTACAGGAACTCTGCGGGGTCGGCGGTGCCGTCGCAGCGATGAGGCAGATCCGGCTTGAACTTGCCTGGCCAGGCGATACTGCGCAGCTCGGGGGTGAAGGCGCGGCAGCCGGCCGTGGTTACTGGGGCCCACCTTGGAGGTGGAGCTTGATTTTGTCGAGGTCCACGCGGCGCCGCCGCAAGCGGCGCACGGTCTTGACGAGGTGGCGCGGGAAGTGCGGGTGCAGCTTCTCGCGGCCGTGGGATTTCTTGGCAGCTTCTCTCTTCACGCACGGGCATCGGCCGTGGCGGATCGCACCGCGGGGCCGCACGCCTTGGTGCCAAGGCACCGTCTTTGGGCAGGGGTAGTGGAGGCGCGCCTCGGGCCTCATCGCCCATGGCTGGCTGAGGGTGAGGCCGAGAGAGGGACGACGCCGGGGAGCCCCCTGCGGCTCAGACGAGCTCAGCGACGCGGTCAAGCCACTCCTCGTAGAGGTCTTCAACTAGGCGGTAGCGCAGGAGCTCGTTTGCGGCGATGAGTGCGGCCCATGCCTCCATGGGAGCGCGGTGTGCATGAGACGAGGAGCCGGCTGGGGCCAGCGATGGAGTGGCGGTGCGGCTATCCTGCCGCACCGAAGGATGCATCAAAGATGCTTGCTGCTCGTTCCCCACCGGGCCGGTGGCAGCGTTGGTGGCGGGAGATGGAGAATGACATGGTGGCCCGCGGATGGGAGCCGTCTGGCCGACGCGGGCGGTGAGGGCAGCCCGACGCTCGGCTCGAGCATAGCGAGCGTCTGCCATGGAGACGATGGAGCGACGAACTGATGAAAGGAAAGCTACGGTGCACCCCTACCTGGCGCGCCAAATGTCGGATGTGGGTTTCGGCAAACCATTAAGGTTCGAACACTGGGGTGCGCGTGATCAGGTACTTAGAGAAAAGCCACGGAGACACCACATCCAACGGACGAGCTAGCGAGGACACCAAGTACAAGGACCAAGAGAAGAAGTTGCCCGAAGTCTTCTGCCACCGGACGACCGGACAACGCCGGACATCCGATGCCTGGACACTCTGCCCGCCAGAAGGGCCAGTCGATGGAAGCTACACCGGCCGGATGTCCGACACACCCCAGGCCCCAGACGACCGAGCACCACCGGATGACCGGCGCCACGGCGATAGAGCGATATTTACGGAAGTCTGAAGACCACCGGACGTCCGGACCGTCCCGAGCCTCCGGACGTCCGACACCCACCGGACGTCCGACGCCTGTCTGCGCACAGTGTAACGGGCCCGAGGCCCATGTACCCCTTCGCCCCTCACTTACCCCTTCGTGGCCCTAGACTATATATACTCCTCCACCTCCTCCATTTGAGGGTTAGCATTGTGTTAGCTCATTTGTGAGATAGAGCTTCGCTCATCCATACGGATCTACTCCACGAGAGAGACCGCGGACCCTCTTTGGAGAAGATCCACTTGGATTCAAGACCTCCTCGTGGAGAAGACCATCAAGACCTCCTCATGGAGCCCCATGTGGCGCGGACGAGCTCGGCGACACGGTCAAGCCACTCATCGCAGAGGTCGTCGACTGGGCGGTAGCGCAGGAGCTCCTTTGCAGTGATGAGTGCGGCCCAGGCCTCCATGGGAGCGCGGTGTGCATGAGACGAAGAGCCGACTGGGGCCAGCGATGGAGTGGCGGTGCGGTCGTCCTGCCGCACCAAAGGATGCAGCGAAGACGCTTGCTGATCGTTCCCCACCGGGTCGGTGGCAGCGTTGGCGGCAGGAGATGGAGAACGACGTGGTGGCCCGCCGATGGGAGCCCTCTGAGTGACATGGGCAGTGAGGGCAGCCCGACGGGCAGCTTGAGCACGGCGAGCGTCCGCCATGGAGACGATGGAGCGACAGAGCAACAAACTGATGGAAGGAAAGCTAAGCCGCACCCCTACCTGGCAGGCCAAATGTCGGATGTGGGGTTCCAGCAAACCCTTAAGGTTCGAACACTGGGGTGCACGCGCTGTCTTTTCCTCCCACCGATCTACGCGCTAACTCGCTAAGATCTCGCGGATGAACTCAACGAACTCGCAACACGGAAAGACACAAGATTTATACTGGTTCGGGCCACCGTTGTGGTGTAATATCCTACTCTAGTGTGGTGGTGGTGGATTACCTCTTGGGCTGATGATGAACAATACAATGGGAAGAACATCCTCCTGAGGTTGAGGTGTTCTTGTGCTTGGCTAACTTGCGTGGGTGAGAGTGATCTAAGATCCCCCCTTGCCTATGGTGGTGGATAGTCCTACTTCTAGAAGCCCTGGTCCTCTTCCCAAATCTTGAGCGGGAAGGGAGCCAACAATGGCGGGCAAATTTGAAGGGGGACAGCTAGTACAAGCTATCCTGACAAAAGTGGTCTTCGCCTGCCAAAGGCTCTGGTGGTGCCGCCGTCTTGGGCTCCACAATGACCTCCGTCTTGTCGTCCTTCTGGTCCTGGTCTTGTTGCACCAAAATGGCAACCTTTGCCTGATGCCTTGGTACTCCTCGCCTGCGCTGGTTTCCTTAGCACCAAAGAGGAAAGGACGTTGTGCATACTGGCGCCCGCCTAGTGTCGATCGTCATGGCTCACGTCACAAGGGCCTCGTGAGTTTTACCTCGCCTTGATATCTCCGCTCCTCGTGAGCCTGCCTGACTAGGTCGCTCCAGAGGAGGTCTTGTGTCGTCCGCCTCGCGAGGGTTGGCCCCTCGCGAGGGTCTTGGATGCCTTGTTGATGAAGGTGGGCTGTACGGCCTGCTAGCTTAGCCACGCCGCGGGCCATAGGCAAGCAAGTCTGGGGACCCCCGTTCCCAGAACGCCGATAGTAGCCCCTGGGCCATAGGTGCGCTCGGGATTGGCTTCGTGGCGAAGCCAAGGGTCAAGTACGAAGCACCGCGGGCCCCAAAAGCATGCGGCCTCGGTTGACGCGTGGTGGTTTAATTGGACGCGGGCGTCTCCACTTCCCCATCCTGCCTGGGCAACTGCACGACTTGACGAGTCCCTGCGACATGCAAGGAAAACCATCATTGCCTGCAATCGTGGGAGGTGCCGGTTGGCCTTCTCTTGCTATAAATGGGGAGGTGGGCGGAGCCCCCGTTGCCCATCTCTTCCTTGCTCGCTTGCTTCTTCCTCCTTTCTCCACTGCTAGCTTCTTTTCCCTCGCTTCGTTGCTAGCACCAATGGCGCCTATCAGAAGGTTCTCCGCCGAAGAAAAGGGGAAGGCCCCCCGAGATGTCCCGGAGCAACTTACGCCGAAGAAGAAGTCGATCCATCGCCATGAAGAAGCGGCGATGCAGGTGGTGACGAGGCCTTAGTGCGAGCGGCGTCCCCCAGGGTATCCGCTACCCCTGTAGGCCCAAGACGAGGACTCAGGAAGGCGGAGTGACGAGCATCGCCGCCAGCGCCGCGCCCGGGGTCGCCACACCGCTGCGACGCGCGTCGTCGCCCAAGGAATCCACGCCGCGGACTCCTCGCGCGAGCTGGTGCTGTGGGCGCCGATGCCCCCAAGCTCTTGGATCCGCTTCCCGCGGTTCTTCTCCGACGTGATGCCGTCGAAGGGGGCCTCTCGAGCTCTGGTTGCAGCACACCGACTGTGGCGCTCTAGCGATAGGAGCGGAGATCGAAGCGGTCCCCACCGGCAAGATCTTCATGACTCACAGTTGGGGCGAGATCACGCGGGTCTGCCGCGCGAGGGGCGCCCTCGCGATCCATCTTGAATACGACGGCGTCTCCATGCTCTTCTTCAAGGTCTTCGATGCCGAGGACCGCCGCCTGGAGTGCTGCTCCGTAGAGGAGCGCGAGGCTGATGCGCGCTCCACTCGCGACCACTCCAGCAGCAGCAGCCCTTGGGAGTCCAGCAGCTCTCTTAAGCTCTACGAGACTCTGGAGATGAGTGACGACAGCTATGTGCCCCCGAGCTCTCACCGCGCTCGGAGCAGTGCTGCCATGTCCGGCCGTCGCCGCTGCTGATTTGGATGGGGTTGGCATCGGCCTCCCATGGCCCACTGTTGAT
>NC_057797.1:328043345-328047603 GCF_018294505.1 Triticum aestivum
ATGAAGCGTCCCGTGGGGGCATGTAAGGGTCTGTAATGTCTTTTGTGCTTATCTTCCCTATTATGAAGATTTGATGAACGCGCGTCCCATTAAGGCTCGGTCCCCCCTTTCTTTCCTTGCGGTAGCTTGTTGCTCTACACCGATAGGTCCCAGTCCCCAGGAAGGCTACAGTCGTCGCTGGTATGCCAGGTCGCGTGCCATGGTCAAGGCCAGGAGGTGTGCGGCCCGAGGCCCAGTAAGAGCCAATGAGGCGCGATGCTCAGGAGGTCCTCCTTAGCGCTCAAGCGGCCATGGTAAGGGAAGAAAGGGAGTTGACGTGGGCGCAATGGGATTGCGGCAAGGCATAAGTATCCATAAGGCCCAGACATTTAGCCTATCCAAGGGCGAGACTTATCTTGTGAACTTCGTGCTGATTCCTGCCGTTGCGCTGGGGCTGCGTGTCAGCTCGTGCGGCATAGCCAGGCCGACCCATAAGAGTTTCCCTCCTCCCATGCTTTCCTTAGTGCTCTGCATCTTCAGGTCCCGGCCCTGAGTGAGCTCAGCCACCGCTGGTATGCCAGGTCGCGATGCCGTGGTCAAGGCCAGGGGGTGAGGGCTGGAGAGCCAGTAAGAGCTCCTGAGTCGCGATGCTCAGGAGCCCCCCTTTTAACGCGCAAGCGAATTGCACGAGAGAAAAAGAGACTCGTGGTGCCGCCTGCTATCCTCCCCTTGGGGTCCCTGTGAATAGGCACACGAAAAACATGGTTTTCCGTTACAGCCGTCAGCCTACCGCTGGTTGGTCCGGATGAAGTGAAGGCACTGAGGGCCTGGTGAGGTGACGTGCATGGGGCGTGCCGCGAGCTAGAGCTCGACCGCTCAGATTTGTCGACGTGGTAGGGACGGACACGTGCACCAGCGCCGTGCCTGTGAGGAGGTGCCGTGGGAGGCGATGATCATGCAGGTGATAACCGTAGGCAGGTTAAGCAGGGAAGGCAAATCAGCTTGGGTAAATGCAGGAAGATACATGCCACTGGGTCTAGCCCGAGCTGCTTGGGGATGATGCAGCCGGAGGGGCGCCCCCAGCAAATGGGATACATGCCACAGGGAAGGACCCACACAGCCTGGGAATAATGCAGCCCAAGGGGCGCTCCCAGCTTAACGAGCTTGGAAGATGTCACCTGGTTCTGTAGAGGAAGCAGAGTTGGTGCAGCCGAAGGCGTGCATCGGAGAAAGGACTCCTCATGAGCCACCGGAGCGCTGAGCCTCAGGAGGCTCTGGGGGCTCAGGAGGCTTCCCGAAGACCGTCTCCATTCCCTCCAGGACGATGCGGTGCCTGGCCTCTTGAGCCACCAAGTCACGCCCCATGGTGGGCTGATAGGCCGACGCCATGCTCGGCGAGCCAAAGGGCATGCGAACGTAGCTGTGTGGCGGGCCCTCACAACGGCCCACATACGAAGGCCAGAAGCGCTCCTAAGACGCGACCCTGTTGAGCCCTGGGACGTTGATGCAGACACGCAGCTCAGCACCCTCGCCTGGGTGGTGAGCCGCGCCCTGTGAGCGGCTGTCGCGGCGCATGGCTCTTGCGTCTTGCAGCTCCTGTGTGGTCTTAGCGATGAACTCCTGAGCGGCGGGCACCCCTTGCCCTGCATTCTCCTGAGGAAAACATGTCGCGTGGCACGCCTCCAAGTGGCGTCCAAGCACCTCCCTCGTGACGTTGGCAAGGCCTTGGGCCCTCCAGAAGAGAGCCCCCGAGCCCTGCCCGAGGAGGGTGCTGGGCGTGCCTTCCTATGCGATGGAGGCAGGCGCCCCTGGGACGGACGCTGATCCTGACGAGGCTCCCGCCGTGACGCCATCCTCCTGAGGTCCTGCATGGCGCAACTGCTTCTTCTTGGGGATGGCCTCCGGATGGACCTCACTTCTGTTGTCGGGGTCGTCGATTGTTGCAGCTTGGAAGGCGCGCTCGAGGGAGCACACCGCATCCCTTTCTTCACACGGGACCGTGATGACCCCGCCACTTCCAGGCATATAGAGGACGTTGTAGCCGTGGTGGGTGACCTCCATGAACTTTGCCAGGGCCGGATACCCGAGCATGGCGTTGTACGACAGGCGGATGTGCGCGACATCGAAGTCGATGAGATCGGTGCGATAGTTGTCACGTGTGCCGAAGGTGACAGGCAGGCGGACCTGCCCTATCGGTGTGGTGGAGCCGTCGGTCACTCCTGAGAAAGGTTTGGTAGGCTGGAGCTGCTCAGATGGCACTTGGAGGTTGTCGAAGGTGTCGATGGACAGGACGTTGAGCACTACACCGCCGTCGATGAGGGTCTTGGTAACCTGCACATTGTTGATGACTGGGGAACACAACATCGGGAGGACGTCGGCGGTGGCCACGCACTTGAGCTGATCCGTCGAGCCGAAAATGATGGCGCACTGGGACCACTTGAGCGGGCGCGCGACCCCAAGCTTGGGGAGCATCGCGTTCACCTCGCGAGTGAACCGTTTGAAGATGCTCTGAGAGGCTGGGGCTTGGGCGCCGCCCGAGATGCAGGCGATTGCATGCGGCTCCTGGAAGCCCCAAGCCCCCTCGTGCTGATGATGGTCGTCGTTCCTTCTTGGTGGCAGTGGAGGAAGACCAGCGTTGCCTTGGGGGCGATCCTCACGAGGCTGGTCCCTCTAGGGCCCCTTGCGAGGATGGTCCTGCCAGCGGTTCTCACGAGGCCTGTCGCGCCATTCCTGGTGCGGGCCTCGGTCGTCCCAGCGTCCGCCTCCTCGTCCTCTTCCACGGTCGTAGCCCCGGTCGCGGCACTCGGGGCATCGATCGTAGCGTCCCTCGCGTAGGGCTCGGAGCTCTTGGCAGTCGCCCGTGTTGTGGGTGTTCAGGTTGTGGAAGGCGCGGAACAGTCGGCTGTTCTTGGATGACCCGGGCTGATCTCTCCCCCGTTTGGTGTCGGGCTCCGCAGCTAGCACTACCGCTTCCTTGCGCTTCACGTCCTTGGCCTTGGCTTTCTTCTCCTCTGTGCCTGCGGCTGGCAGCTCAAGGAGGGAAAGGCGCCCCTCCTCAGCTCTCGCGCACTTGGTCGCCAGGTTGAACAGCTCCTGAGACGTGCAGAGCTCCTCGTGGATGATGAGCTCTTCCTTCATCTTGACGTCATGGACGCCGTCGGAGAATGCGGAGATCATGGCCTCATCTGTGACCTTGGGGATCTTGAGGCGGGTGCTATTGAAGCGCTGGATGTACTTCTGGAGGATCTCCCCTAGTTGTTGCTTGCTGCGGCGCAGGTCGGTCGCGGCCGACGGGCTGTTGCGAGTGCCCTGGAAGTTGGCGACGAAGTGGTAGCGCATCTCGTCCCAAGAGGAGATCGAGCCGTGCTGCAAGTTCCGAAGCCAGGTGCGGGACCCATCCTTGAGAGCCATGGGAAACCAGTTCGCCATGACTTTCTCGTCGCCGTTGGCTGCTTCGATGCTCAGCTCATAGAGCTGTAGGAACTCTGCGGGGTCGGTGGTGCCGTCGTAGCGAGGAGGTAGATCCGGCTTGAACTTGCCTGGCCAGGCGACGCTACGTAGCTCGGGGGTGAAGGCGCGGCAGCCGGCCGTGGTTACTAGGGCCCACCTTGGAGGTGGAGCTTGGTTTTGTCGAGGTCCACGCGGCGCCTGTAACATCCCAAATTTCAATTTGGAATGTTATACATTAGATCATCATTGCATATCGTATTTTATTCTGCATTTTGGTTGATCCTAGAAATTCTACGCAACTCAAGGACCCACGGAGAGAGTTGGGGATTTTGTTATTTTCATATTTGAGTTCTCTCAAATTTTTAGAATAGGACCATTTGATTTTATTTATTTTATCATCAATTATTTCTATTACAAAAATATGAGAGAGGGAATAAAATGACTTTCACAAAATAAAGAAATATTGAGGATTTAATAATAAAATCAAATAATATTTTATTTCGGAGTTTTTCGGTATTTTATTTGAATTTAGGAAAAATGTGCGTTTTTCAAAATTTCATTTAGGTCCCCAATAAATGTTCACCTTGTGTGGCTTGATTTTAGAAGCCCGTGAAAATTTATTTCGTAATTTTTGGAGTCCGTTTAGTATTTCTTTTTATTTTTTTCGCGCGTAACTATTATATATATAAAAAGACGAACCCACCTAACGGGCCGTGTCCGACTAGGACTCTGGCCCGACTAGGCAATATAAGCCGGCCCAGCCCCCCCCGGGAGAAAACCCTAGCCGCCAGCCCCGCCCGCCCTCGAGCCCTGCGCCGCCGCCGCCGCC
>NC_057797.1:328047997-328055846 GCF_018294505.1 Triticum aestivum
ATCATTTAAAAAAAAAAATTAGATCGATTTTCGATCGGTTTATTTCTTTTTAGATTCAGTTTTTTTAAATAGATCGGTTTTTCCGGTTTATTTAAATAGCGAGCGTTCGTCCGTTCGTTCGTTCTAGGGAGCGTTCATCGCTTTTTTTCTCGGATTAAATCCGCGATTTTTTCTGATCGCAATTCCTGATCCGATTTTCGTTTTAGTATAACTTTTCGCTCGTTTATCGGAATCAGGCGATTCAAGCGCCTAGAATTTCGTCTCGAAACCCTCTATCCGTTTAACCAACTTAAACAAGATTTTGCTACTGTAAAATTTTCCCTAGATCCAAATTACTAGAATGAAGTTGTTTTCTTTCACCGTTTGACTTTTGTTGCTTTGTTCGATTTGATTCTTTTTGCCAACCGGAGTTCTTAAGTTGAACCTTCTGGTTAGATCTCTTATTTGAGTTTTACTTGTGCATTAGATAAGTACTTATTGTATGCTTGTTTGTTTGTCTACGATAGAATACCCGGAGTGCGCCGCTTGTTACTTCGAATCTCTAGGTTCCGCGGATCATCAGCAAGGCAAGTAACACTTTGATCATACCTTTTCTACTACCGAGTTTTATTGCATTAGATCAATCCCCACACATTGCATGGTTAGGATCTAATTAAATTGTGGGATGGGAAGTAGTTGAGGTAGAACCTATTACCTGTTTATCAAACCTTTGGGAGTTACTTCTACGTTTGCTTATTATGCCATGCTATGCTAGTAGACGTGGATTGGGTGAGAGATATCCATGACAGATGTGAGTTTTGTTAATTAATGCTTTATCTAAGGTGGCAATTTAAACACACATCTGGGTGGATTGAGGCACCTGGGTATTCTAGGACTTGCCTGTTTTCTTTTGGACCGCCACCCAGGCTCAAAGGGATCATGAGACTATTCATACTAGAAACTTCTTTGTGCAGCCACAAGCTATTATGGGCTCTAGCATAGTTGACTAAGTTGTGCGAACTCTTACAGTGGTAGACTAGCAGATGTAGGGGATGTAGGTGGTACGGTCTACCCGATCGTAAGGTGCTAGCGCTTCTGAAAGACTATGTCTCGGTCATCCGTCTTCTCAAACACCATGTAGTGCGAGAAACCAAATGGAGGCAATCGAGTCTTGTGGGGAAAAGTGCGCAAACCTCTGCAGAGTGTAATAAACTAATCATGGTTAGCCGTGTCCTCGGTTATGGACATCTTGAGTATCTAGTACTTGGATTATCATGTGAATGTCAACATGTTACTCTAAATTAATTTGTTGGGTTATGTTTAATGATGATGCTTAATTGGGATTGAGAATGCTGTCAACCATTCTCAATGTTTAACAACTACCATGATAGTTAAATAAATTTTATTCCTTTGAAGTAGGGAAAAATTGGCTTTATGCAAAACTGTAACCATAGAGCTTCCCACCAGCCAAATATGCATATAGTATAGCTGTTTCATTCCATTACTCTCTATGTGTTACATTGCCAGCATATTCCATGTGCTGGCCCGTTTCAGGCTGCAACGTTAATGTTGCAGACTTTTCAGACGACGATTAAGGAGTTTTAGGTCGTGGTTCTATACTCAGTGATGCCGTTGGAGTTGATGGACTCACTTATCTTCCAAGCCTTCCGATGTTATCATTATTAGATGGCCTTAAGCCATATTTATTATAATAAGTTCTCTTTTGAGACACTCGATCTAATAAATGTGTGATTGCTACTCTACTATAAATCCTCCGAGTACTGTGTGGTGTCAGCATTACTGATCCAGGGATGACACCGGAGCACAGAGATCAGACTGTTGGAGGTCTGGTCGCTACAGAGATGGTATCAGAGCACACGCTGACTGTAGGACACGACCACTAACCTAAAGACCTAGATCACTATTCACTCTCTTCTCTTCTGACCTCTCGTCTTTTCCACTCTTTAGGATGGCGGATGCAAGGAACAAGTTCACGCAACCGGATGAAGATACACCCTTTGGACGTCACTTGAAGGAAGTCACTAGATACCTGAACATAGGAGTACCAAGCTTCACCGGAACCTACAACGTCGCTTTACCTGAAGAAGAGCGCTGGATGATTCAAGTTCAAGTTCCAGGAAGGACGTTCATGCCAGTCACTGAGCCCATAGAGTTTTCTTTTGATGCACCAACTTGGAGTCTAGGAAAGAGCATGGCAGCTCACATCGCCATGGGACGCATTGGAGAAGTCTACCGCAATGACCTCAAGGACACAATCTACCAGATTTGTGGGCGCCGACATGAACACTGGGAGATGATCAGCACCAGGAAGGATAGATCAATCGCAGCCTTTATCCAGGAGCTAAACCAGCACATTCGACGACAGGAGAACCAGATGTGCGCTGACATGATAGATCTGACGAAGGCTAAGACTAGAATCAAGGAACTGGAGGAAGAACTCCAGGCTACACGTGAAGATTTTGAAAAATAAATTGAAGTATTGGTGGAGAAGAATGACGACCTGATCAAGAAGATTGGAATATTTATGGGAGGCCCTACGCTAGTAAAGGAAGACGAAGAACCCAAGGAGATTAGCCCGGAAGACTACATCATCATCGACGGCACCGATTCGGAACCAGATAGTAGCGATGATGACTATGTTGATGAAGCTGTAGCAGATATCATGGAGTCTGCAACCGAAGAATATTTCTAGTAGACCACCTCATCAGTAGTAGTAGTCCACCATGTAAATATAGTAGTCCGAGCACTTTTGTGATAGATAGATCGATTGTATGCCCTTGTTTGATTGAATGAAGTGAATTGTTTGATTTTGCCTCATGTGCATATGGGTAGTGTTTTCTCTTTAGACCCCCTCTATTCTTACATCTCATCTTTTCTAAACCCTCAGATGCCTCCGAGACGTGACTCCAGATTTGCCTTTCCACCGGAGCTCACCCAGTTGATCCAGCGGCAGAACACATTGATGCAGTTGCTAGTCCAAAATCAGAATCAAGGGAACAACAACAACAACCCACCACCACCACCACCTGTTGACCACTTAGCCTGTTTTCTTAGGCTAAATCCGCCGGTGTTTTCCAGTAGCACCGAGCTGATAGTAGCATATGATTGGCTCCGCAAGACCGCTAGGGAGTTGACCACCGCAGGATGCACAGATGCGGAGAAGGTGAAGTTTGCCGCACATCAGTTAGAAGGACCCGCAGCATCATGGTGGGAGAATTTCACAGCCACTTTCCCAGTCGACACTGTCACATGGGACCAGTTTCAGCAAGCTTTTTGTACTGCACATGTTCCATAAGGAGATATGGCCATGAAGAAGCGTGAGTTTTGCAACTTACGCCAAGGAGGACGGACAGTTGGCCAGTATGTGGAGGAATTTAGTAAGTTAGCACGTTATGCCCCAGATGACGTCGCTACGATGCAGCTAAGCAGGAGAAGTTTCTAGAAGGACTGAATGATGAGTTGAGCATGCAGTTGATGGTAGCAACCTTCAACAACTACCAGGAGTTGGTAGATCATGCTCTTATAATTGAAGGGAAGCAGCAGCAAATTGAGAACCGCAAGAGGAAGTACGGACAAGGGAAGTACAATTCTGGAGCTCAGCAGAAGCCACGTTTTATCCCTAGACCGGGAGGACATTTTCAGCATACCCATGGAGGAGGTAGCTCGCACAATCATAATGGCCCCAGGAATGGTATTGGGAATGGAGGAAGCAATGGCCAGAATCGCACCAACCCATCAACCCCAGCCAAGAAGGACCTGAGCCAAGTCACTTGCTATAAGTGTTCGAAGACCGGACATTATGCCAATGAATGTCCTGAAGGCCAAAATGGCAATGGAAGTTCTGGGAAGAAGCCGAACCCTTTCAAGAGGGGACAGGTGAACCACGTTAGCGTGGAGGAGGTTGAAGCTCAGCCCGATGCAGTAATAGGTAAGTTTTTGGTTAAGTCATTTACTGCACTCGTTCTTTTTGATACTGGTGCATCGCATTCATACATCTCAAGGGGATTTGTTGATAAGTATAACCTATCAACCCAAGCCCTTAGGTTACCCATGTTAGTAACCTCGCCTGGAGCAGAGTATGTGGCTAGTCTATGGTGTGATCGGTTACCATTAAGGATTGGTAACTATGTTTTTCCCTCAGACCTAATAGTATTGGAATCCCAAGGATTGGATGTGATATTAGGCATGGATTGGTTATCGAAGTATGAAGGGAATATTGAATGTGCTAGTAAGTCAATTTTTCTTACCACACCAGAAGGGAGAAGGATCAAGTATGTATCCCGACATGAGCCGAAGAGGTCTCAAGTAAATTGCCTAACAGGAGTTGTGCAGGAGGAAGTACCAGTGGTAAGGGATTTCCCTGAAGTATTTCCAGAGGAGTTGACAGGCATGCCACCGGATAGAGATATTGAGTTTTTGATTGAGCTATTGCCAGGCACAGGGCCAATATCAAAGAGACCATATAGGATGCCAGCAAAGGATTTGGTGGAAATTAAGAAGCAGATTAAGGAGTTACAAGATAAGGGATATATTCGCCCAAGTTCTTCACCTTGGGGATCTCCAGTACTTCTAGTGGAGAAGAAGGATGGATCGTTAAGGATGGTTGTAGATTATCGGGGATTGAATGAAGTAACGATCAAGAACAAGTACCCACTACCAATGATCAATGATCTGTTTGATCGATTGCAAGGAGATAAGGTATTTTCCAAGATCGATCTGCGATCATGATACCACCAGTTGAAGATTCGAGAACAGGATATTCCGAAGACAGCTTTTACCACCAGGTATGGGCTGTACGAGTATACCGTTATGTCATTTGGTCTGACTAACGCACCTACCTATTTTATGAACATGATGAACAAAGTGTTTATGGAGTTTCTGGATAAGTTCGTCGTAGTGTTCATTGCTGATATCCTGGTTTATTCGAAGAATGAAGAGGAGCATAAGGAGCATTTGTGTTTGGTACTTGGAAATCTCAGAGAACATCAATTATATGCCAAATTCAGCAAATGTGAGTTTTGGTTGAAAGAAGTAGGATTCCTCGGACACGTTATATCTGGAGAAGGTATAGCAGTTGATCCCGCTAAAGTTGATACCGTGACTAAATGGGAAGCACCGACCACAGTTGGAGAGATTCGGAGTTTTCTTGGACTCGTCAGATACTACCGGAGATTCATTGAGAATTTCTCAAAGATTGCGAAGCCTGTGATGGAGTTATTAAAGAAAGATACCAAGTTCATATGGACGGAGGAATGTGAGGCTAGTTTCCAGGAATTGAAGAAACACTTGGTTACTTCACCAGTGTTGATTTTGCCAGATCAGACCAAAGATTATGAGGTGTATTGCGACGCTTCACGTCGAGGACTTGGAGCAGTGCTTATGCAGGAAGGGAGAGTTGTTTCATATGCCTCAAGACAACTGAAGCCTCATGAGTTGAATTATGCTACGCATGATTTGGAGTTAGGAGCCGTAGTGCATGCTTTGAAAACATGGAGGCATTTCCTCATCGGAAACCATTGTGAGGTGTACACGGATCATAAGAGTTTGAAGTACATTTTCACACAGAAGGAGTTGAATCTCAGACAAAGGAGATGGTTGGAGCTTATCAAGGATTATGATATGAAGTTGCATTATCACCCCGGAAAGGCTAATGTAGTAGCTGACGCATTAAGCCGTAAGAGCCATGTCAACACGTTAATGACGGGAGAAATACCCAAGGAGTTAGCAGAAAATCTTCGTGAACTATGTTTAGAAATAGTTCCGAGAGGCTATGTAGCAGCATTGGAGATCCAGTCAACTTTGATGGATAGAATCAGAGAAGCTCAAAAAACTGACAAAGAGATTGCCGCTATTAAGGAGAAACTTAGCAAAGGAAAATCTAAAGGATTTCGTGAGGATGAGCACGACACCCTATGGTTTGAAGACCGTGTTTATGTGCCCAATGACCCGGAGATTAGGAAGTTGATTCTGCAAGAGGCACATGATTCACCATATTCGATTCACCCAGGAAATACCAAGATGTATTTGGATTTGAAGGATATTTTCTGGTGGACTGGAATAAAGAAGGATATTGCGGAGTATGTAGCAGTTTGTGATGTATGTCAGAGAGTAAAGGCAGAGCATCAGAAGCCAGCAGGATTGTTACAACCATTGCCGATACCCGAATGGAAGTGGGATAAGCTAGGCATGGATTTTATCACGGGATTGCCCAGGACTCAGTCAGGCTATGACTCAATTTGGGTTGTAGTTGATCGATTGACGAAGGTAGCTCATTTCATCCCGGTAAAGACCACTTACACCAGTGCTAAGTTGGCAAAGATATACATGACCAGGATCGTATGTTTGCATGGAGTTCCAAGGAGTATCGTATCAGATAGAGGAACCCAATTTACCTCAAAGTTCTGGAAGCAGTTGCACGAAACTTTGGGAACTAGGCTAGAATTCAGTACAACTTTTCATCCACAGACAGATGGACAGACTGAGGGAGTCAATCAGATTTTGGAGGATATGCTGAGAGCTTGTGCGCTAGATTACGGATCTAGTTGGGACGATAATTTGCCATATGCAGAGTTCTCTTACAACAACAGTTACCAAACCAGTTTAAAGATGGCCCCTTTTGAAGCCTTGTACGGAAGGAGGTGCAGGACACCGTTGTCATGGGACGAAGTTGGAGACCGCCAGTTGTTTGGACCTGACTTGATTAAAGAGTCTGAACAGAAGGTGAAGTTGATTCGCGATAGGCTCAAGGTAGCCCAGTCCAGACAGAAAAGTTATGCAGATTCTAAACGCAAGGAGACAATTTACGAAGTTGGAGATAGAGCTTATCTTCGAGTATCTCCACTTCAGGGAACAAAACGTTTTGGAGTTAAAGGGAAGTTAGCACCACGATTTGTAGGACCATATCGAGTTTTGGAGCGTATGGGAGAAGTGGCCTACAAGTTGGAATTGCCTGAAGGATTGTCAGGAGTTCATGATGTGTTCCACGTTTCTCAGTTAAACAAATGTCACACGGAGATGGCTGACATACCATTGAGAGATACAGTGCCTTTGGAAACTATTCAGTTGGATAACGACTTGACGTACGAGAAGAAACCAATTAAGATTCTCGAGTTTGCCAGTCGAGTTACTCGCAGCAAGGTTATCAAGTTTTGCAAAGTTCAGTGGAGCCACCACATAGAGGATGAAGCCACCTGGGAACGAGAGGAGGATTTGCTCAAGGACCACCCTCACCTATTTTCTAGCTAACCCGAATCTCGAGGGCGAGATTCATCTTAAGGGGGGTAGGTTTGTAACATCCCAAATTTTCAATTTGGAATGTTATACATTAGATCATCATTGCATATCATATTTTATTCTGCATTTTGGTTGATCCTAGAAATTCTACGCAACTCAAGGACCCACAGAGAGAGTTGGGGATTTTGTTATTTTCATATTTGAGTTCTCTCAAAATTTGAGAATAGGACCATTTGATTTTATTTATTTTCTCATCAATTATTTCTATTACAAAAATATGAGAGAGGGAATAAAATGACTTTCCCAAAATAAAGAAATATTGAGGATTTAATAATAAAATCAAATAAGATTTTATTTCGGAGTTTTTCGGTATTTTATTTGAATTTAGGAAAAATGTGCGTTTTTCAAAATTTCATTTAGGTCCCAAATAAATGTTCACCTTGTGTGGCTTGATTTTAGAAGCCCGTGAAAATTTATTTCAGAATTTTTGGAGTCCGTTTAGTATTTATTTTTAGTTTTTTTCCAAGCGTAATTATTATATATAAAAAACGAACTGACCTAACGGGCCGTGTCCGACTAGGACTCCGGCCCGACTAGGCAGTATAAGCCGGCCCAG